>NW_026606911.1:40000-47500 GCF_029890125.1 Rhinichthys klamathensis goyatoka | reverse complement strand
CACACGCACACACACACACACACGCACACTCTCACACACACACACACACACACACACACACACACACACACACACAAAAACAAGCAAAATGATCTGCCAATGAGGTCAGAAAAATAATATTGTTTCTGTTTGAATTAAGATTTTTTTTTACCCCATTGGCAGATAATTTTACTTGTTTTAAGTAAAAACTCACTTAATTTTGATTAATTCCCCCGGAAAACAAGACATAATATCTTGTAGCATTTTACTCATCTAGTAAATGCATCTTGATTTAAGAATTTTCAGTTATTTGGACTGTAAACAAGCATGTTTGCATTGATTGTTTCTCTCCTGAAGCTCGTGTGAACACGGCCTGTGGAACTGCTCTCTGGTGGCCTGTCCCCGTGATGGAGGCCCGTCCCCGTGGGGCCCCTGGGGCTCCTGTTCTCTCAGCTGCGGGGGTCTCGGCCAGAAGCGGCGCAGCAGAACCTGTACCCGGCCCAGTCCTGCTCACGGGGGCCGAGACTGTGACGGGCCCCTGACGGACACCGCATACTGCCAGACACCCGACTGCCCACGTACATGCCACACATACTCACATATGTTATTGCTAGAAATATGCATGATTATATTACTCATGGACTGCTGTTATTATCACTTCATAGTAATTCCGTTCTTTATTGTCTTTACAGTGGTCACAGTTCCGACAGAGGAACCATCTTTACCAGGTAACTGGTTCAATGCAAATGTATGTATTTATTTAGCGAAATAATAATTATATATACACTGTATATATTAGTGCTGGGCCACGATTAATCACATCCCAAATAAAAGATTGTGTTTACATAATGTATGTGTGTAGTGTGTATAATTAATTTGTACATATAAATACACACACATGCATGTATATATTTAAGAAAGATTTGTTATTTATATATACAATATTTATATATAATATAAATTATGTATAAATATATATACAGTATACATGCAAACATTTCTTAAATATATACATGCATGTGTGTGTGTTATGTAAACACAAACTTTTATTTTGGATGTGATTAATCGCGATTAATCGTTGCCCAGCACTAATATATATATATATTGGGTGTTATGATACACTTACCTCACGAGGCGACACACAATATTGGGTTCACGAGAATGAGATATTTGAACACTTTATAAGAAATCTTTAAAGATTAAATATATGACTGGAAAAATTGTCTTTTATTTGACTGAAAGTCACAAAATGCATAACAATTCAGGTGTATTTTGAAATGTTTGAGCTAATCTTGAGCTGCCACTAGCGATATCAAGTAATCGCTCGATTATCTTGACGATTGATTGATTATTTGTGGTAATAAAAATAGACTTAAGTGAACAAAAGCATTTAAAATGACTTAAAATACACATATAATAACAATGAGGCAATAATAATTGTTTCAGATAAAGTATGAAAAGCAATGAATCATATTGTTTTATTGAACAACACTTAAATACATAATGTAATATACATAATATGATCAACTTACAGTGTGTGCGTCACGTATTATAACAAACGCCTGCAGAGGGCGCCAGCGGCCCGGGGATTGTTGTTGTTATTACACTTTACAGCATAATCAAATCCATGTTTATTATTGGCCAAACAACATTTAATTCAAAAGTCCACTTAATCTTTAATATATGACCACTTCTTTACGATAGAAATGCTACAGCCACTGTGATTTCTTGAACATGAACATGTGGACAGACTCTTTTAACACTCGAAACAACATTTTGCACAAGATCTTGCCACGCCCGATCTTATAATCTTCTTCTGTGTGTAGATGAGGACACTGGATTGTCCCAGTGGACCGTGTGGAGTCCGTGTTCCCGATCCTGCAGCGATCCGGCTTCTCCGGCTGTGAAGTCCCGCAGGAGAGAGTGTGTTCACGAGCACTGCTCTGGAGAGAGTCGACAGGAGAGAGTGTGTAATCTGCCTCAGTGTCCCGGTACATCCCACGTCTCTGATCACACTCATCTCAGTCGCTCGTGCCACGTCCTAAAGAGAGAGAGATGTTTGAGCTTTTTAAATCTCTACCTCATAAACCACAGTGCGAATAATGAGAGAATCAGACCGGGAAACACTCAATACCATATCAGCAACAGCACTCAAAAACACAATCATATTGGCATTAATACTGTTTAAAATATCCACCTTATTCCTGACGAGCTTACTGCGTCAGGAACTTCCATTCAAAAAGGCTGAAATGAATAATTTCAAATCGTAAAGTTGCCCTACAAATAAAGCTGATCCGTCAGTTTGACTGGATGAGCTGTCAATTTTCCTTCATGATTTATTTTCAGACATCATGAGAATAACGTTATACTTGGTATTTTAACGTGATATAACAAGAATATCTACGGCAAGAGCTCTTTTCAGTCGCTGCTTTCTTTTCCTCATGATGATTTTTACTTTTTCCTTTGCAATCCGCTGTAAAAGTATGAAAAAGGACAACATATACGGGACATTTATGGTCTGTTCTCCCGAATTTAATTTACGATATTCCGTTAATAATTCACTGGAATGCACGAAGAATCTCTCGTTATTCTCCTCAAATCCTCACGTCTCTTTCCAGGTTTGTTTTCACAGGTAAATGCAATTTATAATCTATGGAAGCTTGTTTCCGCCACTGAATAAAAATAAAATAAAAAAAATTGCGACTTTTTATCTCACAATTGCGAGATATGAAGTCAGAATTGTGAGAAATAAAGTCGCAATTGCGAGATATAAAGTCGCAATTCTGAGAAATAAAGTCGCAATTGCGAGATATAAAGTCGCAATTCTGAGAAATAAAGTCGCTATTGCGAGATATAAAGTCGCAATTATGAGAAATAAAGTCACAATTGCGAGAAAAAAAGAGAATTGTGACTTTTTATCTCACAATTGCGAGATATGAAGTCAGAATTGTGAGAAATAAAGTCGCAATTGCGAAATATAAAGTCGCAATTCTGAGAAATAAAGTCGCAATTGCGAGATATAAAGTCACAATTATGAGAAATAAAGTCACAATTGCGAGAAAAAAAGACAGAATTGTGACTTTTTATCTCACACTTCTGACTTTTTTTCTCACAATTGCGAGTTTACATCTCGCAATTCTGACTTTATAACACATAATTGCGAGTTTATATCTTTTCTCAGAATTGTGAAATATAAATTCGCAATTGCGAGTTATCAGGCCAATTCTAAGGGGGGAAAAAGACTAACTTTTTTCCCCTCAGAATAGTTTATATCACGCAATTCTGACTTTATAACACGCAATTGTGACTTTTATATCAATCAATTCTGACTTTATATCTCGCAATTCTGACTTTATAACACGCAATTGCGACTTTATATCTCGCAATTCTGACTTTATAACACGCAATTGCGACTTTATTTCACGCAATTCTGACTTTATAACTCAATTCTGACTTTATAACTGCAATTCTGACTTTATTTCACGCAATTCTGACTTTACAACACGCAATTGCGACTTTATATCACGCAATTCTGACTTTATATCTCGCAATTCTGACTTTATATCTCGCAATTCTGACTTTATATCTCGCAATTCTGACTTTATATCAATAAATTCTGACTTTATATCTCGCAATTCTGACTTTATAACACGCAATTCTGAGAAATAAAGTCAGAATTGCGAGATGTAAACTCGCAATTGTGAGTAAAAAAGTCAGAATCGTGAGATAAAAAGTCGCAATTACCTTTTTTATTTTTCATTCTGTGGCGGAAACAAGCTTCCATAATAATCTGTCAAAATGACGGAAATCACTTTGAAATAGTGTCACGTAATGCAGAAGTTAATGAACATGTTTGATTAAGGCTTGTTATACAGTACAGATATATATTTGCCAACTACAGTGATATTTAACCAAAGACTCGCGCTTTTGGGGCTATTTCTGGTCTGTTGAAAGTACCTTGTTGATTCTTTTAAACTTTTAAATTTCATTTTAATGTTCGATGGTTGAAGGGTGAGTCGATTAATGTCATCTCATTGTGACACTTTTTTAACGTATTGCGTTCATAGAGCGAGCCTTTCGCTGATTGTTTACAGCTTAACGGAAGTTACATCCATAATTCGCGCAAAGCGTCATGGGGCGCAGGAATAAGGTGGATACAGTGGCATCGGCAGTATTTTAGAGCTTTATTATCGTCCTACTATCATGCAACCCTATTCCAAACATTCCTTTAATGTACTATATAGGACTAATAATAGTATAATAATGACGTTTTTTAATAATAGGACGATAATAATGATCGTTGCAATGGAAGTGAATCAATCAAAACTAACTTTATCTGGACAATAACTTTATTCTAGAACTGCTGTAAAGCCTAAACACTCTCTGTTACTGTAATCTCCTGTTATCACTGTAAAGCTGCTGTGAAACTCTATATAGTTAAAGCGCTGTATAAATGAAGGAGACGTGACTCTAGATCTCATTTATATGAATTTATAAGAATACCGTGCTAGTGTGTGTGTATACTGATGATGACTACGGGAAGAACAGTTTACTACACGTTTGAGTTTAACTTAGGGAGTGACATCCACTTGTCATCTTTACTATTTTTAATCCAATTTTATAAAAAAAAGTTGGTCCTGGCTTTATCTTAACTTTGGGCAAACTAATGAAATATCCCAAAGAAAATGCTGATGTTGTGTTTAGTTTCACATTCCCTCATTGAATCATTGGTAAACGAGACATTTGTGTTGCTTGGAGAAGCGCAGCGGTTCTGCTTTGTTTGGAACTATTTTCAATGGCGAAATAGAACAAAAAATATTGTTGTGTGTAAAATTCCATTTAATATTAACCTTTCGTTTATTAAACTGTTGTATCGATCATATTTGCAATCATGCAACCCTATTCCAAACATCGCACTTTCTCATCCTTTTGCTCATGTCTTCTTGTTAATTCAAATACAGGCGAAACTCGAGACAGTAGAGTCTCGTGCAAAAGTTCAGTAATTCAACTTAAAAGGTGAAACTAATATATTATATAGACTCATTACATGCAAAGTGAGATATTTCAAGCCTTTATTTGTTATAATTTTGATTATGGCTTACAGCTTATGAAAACCCCAAAGTCAAAATTAGAATGTTGTGAAAAGGTTTTCATAAGCTGTAAGCCATAATCATCACAATTATAACAAATAAAGGCTTGAAATATCTCACTTTGCATGTAATGAGTCTATATAATATATTAGTTTCAGCTTTTAAGTTGAATTACTGAACTTTTGCACGAGACTCTACTGTTTCGAGTTTCGCCTGTGTGTGCTTGTGGCCTGGTTTGACGGTGTAGCGGTGTGTGTTCTGTGTGTCAGATGGAGGTGTGTGTCAGGACCCCGCGTGTGCGCTCAGGAACTGCTCCTGGATGACGTGGGGCGAGTGGAGCTCCTGCTCTCGGTCCTGTGGCGTGGGTCAGCAGCAGCGGGTCAGAACCTTCCTCGCCCCGGGCCTCAACGGGACCTGGTGTCAGGACATCCTCGGCGGGAACCTGGAGAACCGCTTCTGTAGTATCCGGGCCTGCCGCGGTGAGTTCACAATCACACCGGTACTTCTAGGATCTCGCCACCAGGGTGTTCTCCCAGAACTGTCATACACAGAAAGTAGACAGTGATGAAGAGTTATTA
Source organism: Rhinichthys klamathensis goyatoka (assembly GCF_029890125.1). Taxonomy (NCBI): domain Eukaryota; kingdom Metazoa; phylum Chordata; class Actinopteri; order Cypriniformes; family Leuciscidae; genus Rhinichthys; species Rhinichthys klamathensis. The sequence goes on along the minus strand of NW_026606911.1, from coordinate 41,853 downwards.
GCGTGTGTGTGTGTGTGTGTGTGATGTCCAGTGTTGCTGAGCAGAAATACATCATCATGTTTCTCTCAAAGTTGTGCTGGAGTTTCTCCTCAGCGTAAAGATTAAGAGCTTCATCTCTCTCTGTTTTACATGTGCGTAGAGTTCGTTCCTGGAGTAAATATAGCCTATAATCTGTGTGTTTACACGGCTTTTTAAAATGTCTTGTGTTGTGTGTTGTTTTGTCTTATGTTGTGTTTTGACGTGTTGTGTGTTGTGTTGTTGTGTTGTCTGTCATGTTGTGTTGTGTCGTGGGTCGTGTTGTGTGTCGTGTCGTGTTGTGTGTCGTGTGTTGTGTGTTGTGTTGTGCGTCGTGTCGTGTGTTGTTGTGTCGTGTCGTATGTTGTTGTGTGTTGTGTTGTGTCGTGTGTTGTTGTGTTGTGTGTCGTGTTGTTGTGTGTTGTGTCGTGTGTTGTGTTGTGTTGTGTCGTGGTGTTGTGTGTTGTGTCGTGTGTTGTTGTGTCGTGTGTTGTGTGTCGTGTTGTGTGTCGTGTCATGTGTTGTTGTGTGTTGTGTCCTGTGTTGTTGTGTGTTGTGTGTCGTGTCATGTGTTGTGTCGTGTGTTGTGTCGTGTGTTGTTGTGTGGTGTGTTGTGTGTTGTTGTGTGTTGTGTTGTGTGTCATGTCATGTGTTGTTGTGTGTTGTGTGTCATGTTGTTGTGTGTTGTGTTGTGTTGTGTGTGGTATCGTGTCGTGTGTTGTGTTGTGTGTTGTTGTGTGTTGTGTTGTGTGTCGTATCGTGTCGTGTGTTGTGGTGTTGTGGTGTTGTGGTGTTGTGTGTCGTGTTGTGTGGTGTTGTGTGTTGTTGTGTGTTGTGTTGTGTGTCGTATCGTGTCGTGTGTTGTGTCGTGTGTTGTGTGTTGTTGTGTGTTGTGTTGTGTGTCGTATCGTGTCGTGTGTTGTGGTGTTGTGTGTCGTGTTGTGTTGTGTTGTGTGTTGTGTTGTGTGTTGTTGTGTGTTGTGTTGTGTGTCGTATCGTGTCGTGTGTTGTGTTGTGTGTTGTTGTGTGTTGTGTTGTGTGTCGTATCGTGTCGTGTGTTGTGTCGTGTGTTGTGTTGTGTGTTGTTGTGTGTTGTGTTGTGTGTCGTATCGTGTCGTGTCGTGTGTTGTGGTGTTGTGTGTCGTGTTGTGTTGTGTTGTGTTGTGGTGTTGTGTGTTGTTGTGTGTTGTGTTGTGTATCGTATCGTGTCGTGTGTTGTGGTGTCTTGTGTCGTGTTGTGTTGTGTTGTGTTGTGTGTTGTGTTGTGTATCGTGTCGTGTGTTGTGGTGTTGTGTGTCGTGTCGTGTGTTGTGTTTTGTGTCGTATCGTGTCGTGTTGTGTTGTGTTGTGGTGTTGTGTGTTGTTGTGTGTTGTGTTGTGTATCGTATCGTGTCGTGTGTTGTGGTGTTGTGTGTCGTGTGTTGTGTCGTGTGTTGTGTTGTGTGTTGTGTTGTGTTGTGTTGTGTGTCGTGTCGTGTGTTGTGGTGTTGTGTGTTGTGTGTTGTGTTGTGTGTTGTGTTGTGTTGTGTTGTGTTGTGTGTGGTGTTGTGTGTCGTGTGTTGTGTTGTGTGTTGTGTGTTGTGTTGTGTGTTGTGTTGTGTGTTGTGTTGTGTTGTGTTGTGTTGTGTATCGTGTCGTGGTGTTGTGGTGTTGTGTGTTGTGTGTTGTGTTGTGTTGTGTTGTGTTGTGTTGTGTTGTGTGTTGTGTGTCGTGTCGTGTCGTGTGTTGTTGTGTGTGGTGTTGTGTGTTGTGTTGTGTTGTGTTGTGTTGTGTTGTGTATCGTGTCGTGGTGTTGTGGTGTCGTGGTGTTGTGGTGTTGTGTGTTGTGTTGTGTTGTG
>NW_026606911.1:0-32500 GCF_029890125.1 Rhinichthys klamathensis goyatoka | reverse complement strand
TTAATTTAAAATTATTAAAAAAGAAAGAAAGATCAAAAGACATCCAAAATTAAACAAAAATGTTGAACTTAGCAAATAAATGCATATTTAATTAGACAATGCCTCATTTTTATATTTAAACATAAAACTTGTAATACAGAATTTAATGTCTTAATGTACTGTGATTAAATAGCTGGTATACAGGTATAGTGATATCTATTATTTAAAATTTTACTCGACTTAAAGTCCCCCTGTAGTCGATCATTTCACCCCTTAAAACTCATCTTTGATCACCAAAATGACATATTTAAATGTTTTTGCCTTAAAATAACCTTAAAATATCTTGAATGCAACTCCACACCCTTGCCTCATTTAGTATGCGCGGTTCTATGAATATGCAGATGAGCCCCGCCTCCACTCACTCGCTCAGCTCAGAGATCCACTGGTTGACGATCACACGTTGATCTGATTGGTTACAAGGTCGTTTGTGACGTCAGAAACACCAGCGATTTCAAACCGTGTTTTTGAGACTGTCTTTGGTTCACTGCAGTTTTAAGCAGAAAATACTCAGCAATGCTGTCGACTTATGAACTTACACATGGTGTGTCTTAAAGCGTATTAAAAACACCACATAGACACATAAACAACATTAAAAGCAGGATTATCACCACAGGGGGACTTTAAATTCGGCATGAAACTGACGTTACTCCAGTCTTTTCTTCCCTATTGTAGGAGGGATGTTAACGAATGACGTTCACTTATAAATCATTTATAATACACCTTGCAACATTCTGTAATAAAAATACGAATTGTCAATTGATTTTTAACTGTGTTCCCCGTTCTCTCCGTCAGCCTGTCCGATGTCAGAATGGAGTGTGTGGAGCGAGTGTTCGTGTGTGTCTCAGTATCAGCAGAGGTTTCGTGCGCCGCTCGTGTCGGCCAGTAGAGCGCAGAACTGCAGAGATCTGGAGCTCCAGAGCCGGCCCTGCACACCTGACCACTGCCACGGTGTGTGTGAACAGCCTCACACACACACACACACTGCAATACCAGGGTGCCAGGGTTTGAAATGAGCTTTTTCACTCATCTAAATGTTTACGTTACCGGCCATTCAGAGCTTCTACCAGCCCCAAAAATTAAAAAAATAAACCATGTTAACTACGTCACAGCTATAATTATTATATAGTGTATAATTATTTTGTATATATAAATACACGCACATGCATGTATATATTTAAGAAAAATGTGTTATTAATATATAAAATATTTATATTAATATATAATATTAATTATGTATAAATATATATAAAGTATATACATGCAAATATTTCTTAAATATATACATGCATGTGTGTGTATTTATATATACAAAATAATTATACACACTACACACACATATATTATGTAAACACAAACTTTTATTTTGGATGCGATTAATCGCGATTAATCGTTTGACAGCCCTAATATATATTAGGGATGGCCCGATACCGATACTGGCATCGGGGATCGGGCCGATACTGTCCTAATATACTCGTACTCGTACTCATAAATATTCGCCGATACCACGCACCGATACCACGTACATTTTGCGAAACGAAACTGGCCGCCGCGAGTGCTTTGTCGAGGTGAACTGAGGCATAGGAAAGTATAATGTCGGCGGTTTGGGCTCATTTCAAGATAAGGGATGATGACAACAGCAAGGCAGACTGTGAGTTATGTTCAGCTAAGGTGTCGAGAGGAGGGAAAGAAAGTACATCGTTTAACACCAGCAATCTAATTAAACATCTGAAGACGCATCATAGATCTGATGGCCGAGCGCGCGCGCGGGCGGTAATGCACTCACTCTGTGTGTGCGGGTTACGGGAGAATAAAACGATTCGCGGGACTCCCGCAAACTAGAAATATCTATGAATAATACATAAAAACTAAAAGATTTTTATTCATCTCTTGCATAAAAGCAACAAGAACAACTACAACAAAATAGAAACGATTTACAGGCCAGAGTTTCTATTCATAACATGGTTACAGCGTTGAGCGATGTAGCCAATCACAGACATATGTGTTGATTTCTTGAACGCAATGGCCAATCAGAAGCATTTAAGATAGACTCCCCTCACCGCTCAAAACGGACTTTTTTGTTCAGTGCTGAATTCTGTATGCTGGCAAATCCTCTAATTATAACAAACAAAGTGTGGATATTATGAAAGATTTATTGTGCAGTCAGCTTCATTGATAATAACAGAGATGTGTGAGATCGCGATGAACTGTCAGCTTTTAGGATTTATTAAGGGAGCGCTCTTTGCGCGCATTCAGTCATGCCAGAGTAGCCTGCTTGCTTTTATGTTAAATTAACAGTGGTTTGTGTGTTAATACATTTATTATTTTACTAATTTTTATTTATTTTTAGACTTGTTAAAACAAGCAGAGAAGAAAATAAAAACAGTCTTCTAACCTGTGTTCTAAAATAGTCGTCTTTTCTGGGAGCCTATTACTTTTGCGGTAGAAATATCGGTATCGGTACTCGGTATCGGCAAGTACACAAATGTAAATACTCGTACTCGTATCGGTTTGAAAAAAAATGGTATCGGGCCATCCCTAATATATATATATATATATTATAAAATTTGGATTTTAGACATTAATTTCTTATTCAAACAAAATCCTGTCATCCAGCTTCTCCTCTTCCTCTTTCATCCTTTTCTCAAAAATACGGTACAAAGAACATCAAAGAAATGTAGGATGTTGGAAAATAACATGTAGTTTATGTTCACCAAATGCTGTTTAATCTTCACTATTGCTTCAATGCAAACGCTGAAGCGTGGCGTTATCTGTAGCGTAGTGACGTGTGTGTTCGAGTGAGCAGAGATGAGCAGATTCTGCAATACGCTGTGTTTAATATATCATGAGGACTCACGAGTATTTGCGCTAAATCTGCGCAGATTTGTTTCACACGAACTTCCCAGCAAAGTGAGTAAATATAATAAGTTACACGCCAAATTGGCTCGTGATTCGACAGCGTTTCCCGTATTTGGCGGGTGTTCGTTTCAAACCCTGATGGTACTCTGACAAATAAAGCGTGGTACTGAGAGATTACCATTCAAATCCCTTTTAGCACTACAAACACAAGAACACAATGTACATAATACAGTGTATGAAAACCAATTCAACAAGAATCATTCAAAAGTTCACAGTGGTGTTTGAGTGATATTTGGCACCCTTTTTCAAAGTCTAGATTTTGTGCTCTACTAGAACAGGTTTTCCTGGTTGAATGTTGATTATTCTCCTCATATTCTCCATTGTTGCGGCTCCTCTCTTCCCAGTCTGTCAGTAACGCTCTGTTTACTTCCTGTCTCTATGAAGCCCCTCCTCCTGAAAGCACAATGTGCTCTGATTGGTCGGCTGGATCAGTGTGTTGTAATTGGTCGAGCGCTTCGAGTGTGTTTGGGAAATGTCCCGCCCCTTTCCATAACCGCCAGTTTAACACACTACTGACTAACTCAACCAGGCCCCGCCCCTTTATTCTGCGTATGAATTATTATAATGAGGAATATTGTGACGTGATCGTTCCCGGAAGAAACTCAAGACTACAATGGAGGCGTTTCAGGAGTTCAGAAACACTGACACTGATATAGAGAAGAACTGGAGCTTTCTCATGATCACACACTGAAGAGATGAAGATGTGAAATATCATTATAGATCATCTTTTATTGTGCTGTTTGTTTGTTCTTTCAATCCTATATTGATCTGTATGTGTGTTAGATTGTGAGAAGCCGTTCCTGTTCTCTGAATGTGGATCTCCCTGTGAGAAACACTGTGATCTGTTGGGTCAAACACACACGTGTGTGTCCCGTCAGAACTGCACAGCCGGCTGCTTCTGTCCCGAGGTTCGTCTTAACCAACACAAACACAAACACACATTAAGATTTCATTAAAGGGACAGTTCACCCAAAAATGATCATGTTGTTCCAAACCTGTATGAGTTTCTTTCTTCTGATGAACACAAAAGAAGAGCTTTTATAATCAAACAGTTGATTGGACCCCATTCACTTCCATAGTATTTTTTCCCCATTCTCCAGAAGTCAATGGGGTCCAATCAACTGTTTGATTATAAAAGCTCTTCTTTTGTGTTCAGAAGAAAGAAACTCATTAGGAACAGCTTGAGGTCGAGTAAATGATGACAGAATTAAACAATTTTGGGTGAACTGTCTCTTTAATACTTCACTATAAGGTCTCATTTTGTAAATATTAGAAATAATGACAAATATATATTTTACAGCAATTAATCTAATACAATTGTTCAGTTTTAGTTTATGTTAGTCCACAGTGAATTACCTGATGTTAACAGATTTTATAAACGTATTAGTAAATGTTGAAATTACAGTTGACTAAGACTAATAAATGCTGTAGAAGAATTGCTTATGAAAAATAATGTACTTAACTAAAAGTCTAAAGTGTTACCAGATTCTCACAAAATAGGGAAAAAAACATTTAAAAATGAGTGATTAAATAACTAATTAAATACTGGAATATTGTTAAATTTTCCTACGTAACATGTGAGAACAAATGTTTTTTTATGTACTGGGATGATTTTTTAAGCCGTGTACAGAGAGATTGAGACGAACACTGTATGAGATCTTGTCAGTCGTGTACGGAGAGATTGAGGTTGCGAGTGCTCGTCTTCTTCAGGGTCTCCTGCATCAGAACGGATCGTGTGTTCCTCAGGATCAGTGTGGATGTGTTCAGCTTCTCCATCAGGACTCAGACAAACCTGTGGCCATCACTGTCCAGCAGGGGGCGCTGGTGACCATCGGCTGCAGTACATGGTGCTCTATCTATCTATCGTTCTATCTATCTATCTATCTATCTATCTATCTATCTATCTATCTATCTATCTATCTATCTATCTATCTATCTATCTATCTATCTATCTATCTATCTATCTATCTGTCTATCTATCTATCGTTCTATCTATCTATCTATCTATCTATCTATCTATCTATCTATCTATCTATCTATCTATCTATCTATCTATCTATCTATCTATCTATCTATCTATCTATCTGTCTGTCTAAATATATTAAATATGTATTGAATAAATAAATATTTTTATTTATATCCTATCATATATTTCGTACTATATATTTATGTATAATATAATACATATATAGAGCTGTATTAGCTATCCAGGACTATTACTTTTGTAATAAATAAATAATTTGTGCTATCATGTTTAAACCAGTTCTGTTTAATTCTCATAATATATTTACATAGAAAGTAACCATCAAACAAAACACCCAAAACACCCTCGAAACTGCACAGCAACACTGTTATAGCGAGATTTATTCTTGCAAACAACACACATTTTCTTCAGAGAATGCAAACATCCAGTCTTTTATATGCGTGTGTGTGTGTGTGTGTGTGTGTGTGTGTTTCAGTCTTTGCCACGACGGCTCTCTTCAGTGTGATTTACAGGAATGTGAAGGTAAATCTCCTCTATTTATAACCGTATAACTCATTCAGCGTCTGTTCCTTACTTTACTCCCAGATCACATCGTCTGGAATCGAATAACACTGTTCTGACTCTTCATAAATAAATCACAATCTCTCTCTCTCTTTCACAGTGATGGTCAGTGAGTGGTCAGAATGGACCTCTTGCTCTCCGTGTATCCCAGCATCCTCTGCTCTCCCCGGTCTGGTGTCGCTCCAGAGGCGGTACCGGGCCTGTCTGGATGTGGACTCTGGGCTTCCGGTCCGCGGGAGAGAGAGTGAGTGTGACGAGGCGCTCGAGGAAGAGAGGATCTGTCCACAGCCTGACATTTGCACCGGTGGGTCGCCTGTTGTTGCCATAGTAACACTTCATCAAACGGTTCCTGTTTTTATTTTTTATTTCTTTAATCAAACGGTTCCTGTATTGTAGTCTCAGACGTCTGACCGGCTTTAAAGCAGGAACTAAAGGGCAGCGGATCGGTGGGCGGCATTGAACACTATAAACAAAACACACTCGCACTGGATGGAAACGTTTCTGTCCAACGACTTGGCTTGGCTCATGAATATTAATTAGTTGATGTGAAACAGTGTAATTATCGTTAACTTAGGGGCTGTTTACACGACACCGTTTTCAACCAAAAACGTACAACTTTTTATGCGTTTTGGCCGTTTGTTTACACGACTAATGGCGTTTTGGGCACAAAGTTTTGAAAACGGTCTCCGTGTAAACGACAAAAACGTGAATCTCTGAAGACGATGACGTCATGCACATGTGTATAACGTGTTCAGTCTATAGTGTTTCACCGCCATCTACTGGCCTGGCAGCAGAACACAGCGCTTTTAGTCGTTTTCGCGGATCCGTGTGAATGTGGATCGTTTTGACAATGGTGTCGTCTGTACGCGTAAACTCAAAGGAAAAACTTCTCCATTTTAAGCATATCGTGTAAACGTACCCATAAACTGTTAAAAAACATTTTTGTTAATTAAAAATAAGCTGAAATAAAGTTAAATTATTTATATTCAGGACTCATTTTTAATCATAAAGTTAATTTAATTGTAAAAAATGTAATTCCTATTGTTTTACATTAATAAGTGCAGTTACTAATAATATTACATGTTTGGATATTTGACATTAAAGCACTGAGCTTGAATTGAAATGCAGATAAAATGAACTTTTATAAACAACAGTAATGTGAATATATATTGCTAATAAGTGCTAAATAAGTCAAAAAGTGTTCCTCTGCCGCCATCTACTGATTATATTGGTAATTTCTCAATTCTATTCTTTTTTAGATACAAGTGTTTGTTTGCCATGAAGATTTAGTTTTTCCACATCTTCAAACTTTTAGTTTTACAAATCATAACATAAAAAAAAAACATTAAAACTGGGTAATATTTCAACTTTGAAGTGCTGGAAAAAGTGTGAAGTGTTTGAATTTCACTCTTAAAAGGTTGTACGAACCCTGAGATGAATAATGTAAAAACATTTGACTATTTCTGCCACAATACCATGGTTACAGTTAGTGTTACGTTACATCCATGGTGATTTGTGGATTGAAAAGCCTTCTTTAACTTGTTCATTCATGGCACAGTTTCTCTGGTGTCCACATCAGTGCTGTCTGATCTGATATGGTTTATAACAGAGAATTGTGCTTTACTTCTCTTTATATCTCGCAGCGATGTTATTAATACTGCTGTGTTATTCAAATGGATCTTGGATTGCCTTGACAAAGTTGACGCATTAAAATGACTAACTTGAAATTAATAAAAAGCTAAAACTGAAAGAAAAATAAGTTAAACCTGAATAGTAATATTTTTTTTAAAAAAATTAAAAAATGGCCAGTCCAGGAAATTGCGATGTCATCTTGACCTCATTAATATTCATGAGGTAAGCTCGGTGTCATGAAGTCGCTGTCTGCTGTGTGTTTGCTCAGATCTGTGTCACTGGAGCTCATGGAGCGCGTGGAGTGTGTGTAAAGACCCCTGCAGTGGCGGATACCGCCAGCGAGAGCGCCGACCTCTGACCTCTGACCCCGGACCTCACTGCAGGAACCTACAGACACAGTCCCAGAGCTGCAACACGGGCCTCTGTCCTGGTACACACACATACACCGCATTTAGATGTTCATTATACTGGATGTGTGCTATATACATACATACATTTATTTTTGAAACACACACACACACACACACACACACACAAATACAATGTAAAATGTATATATTTATATATATATATATATATATTCAGAAATTGATTTATAAATATTTATAATTTAATTTAATTAATTATCATATATAATTATCATATAATTAATGATAATATAAATTGTTATATTGTTAAATATTAATAGATAAACCGTTTAAAATGTATATCCTATTTTTATTTAAATCCTACTGTATGATATATTTCCTGTTTATATATAGTATAATAAAGCTGTAATAACTAGCCAGGGCCACAACTTTCACTTCTATAATAAATACTCTGGTTAATTTGCGGATGCTTTGAGTGTTCGTGTTATAAGCAGTTCTGCTGAATCCTCATAATGCAAGAACACAGATTCAGTTTGGACCACCTTATAGTTCATTTAGTTTTCCTATAGTATAAATTACATTTTAAAATATATTCAAATAGAAATCAGTTATTTTACATTTCATAATATATTTCACAATATTTCTGGTTTTTATATATTTTAAATCAAATAAATGCAGCTTTGGTGAGCAGAAGAGACTTCTTCTAAAAACATTAAAAATCTGACCAATCAAAACCTTTAGAACGGCAGTGTATATAAACCATATGTGATGTTTTCATCCAATCACAGGAGAGCATTGTGAGGACAGAGGGCGTGTCTTTGACGACTCCTGTGCCAATCAGTGTCCCCGCAGCTGCGCTGACCTCTGGGGTCACGTCCAGTGTCTGCAGGGCTCCTGTCATCCAGGTACACATTTACATTTAGTCATTTAAAGGGTCATATGATGGTTTAAAAGAACATTATTGTGTGTGTTTGGTTTAATGCAGTGTGTTTACACGGTTCTAGGTTAAAAAAGTCATTATTTGACACATACTGTACATTATTGTTGCTCCTCTATGCCCCGTCTTTCTGAAACGCGTCGATTTTTACAAAGCTCATCGTTCTGAAAAGTGCGGTGTGCTCTGATTGGCCAGCGATCCAGTGCATTGTGATTGGGCCAAAAACCTTAAGTGTGTAACATCAGCTTTCAAAGCAATAATGACAGGTGATAATATCGGTACTACAGCTATCCATTCGAGCCCGAATCATTCTGAACCGGAAAATGCAGATAACCAAGCTGATCGATCAACTTTGCCAACGCTACTGGACCATAACATATCAGATTGGTAAGGTTGTATTTCATTGTGGGCATAATTACTGATTATAATGACTTATACTATCTTTTTACGGGGGGCACGATATGTAAACATAAAACCATGTCTGCATTTGTGATCGTAGAAACGGCAAGCAAGCGCTACTCTATACTACTCAAAACTCGCATTTGAATAGTCAGGAGCAAATTCTTAAAATATGAAAACATACTTACAGGCTTTGAGTCAGAAGCACCAGACTGTGTTTGCAAAGATGTAGTTGCCCCACTTTCTAGAAGGCTTTGTGCACAGCCGGCCCTGTACTCTCACAGGTTCTCCTCTGAAAAATGTGCAGCACACTGTCGAATAATTTGGTTGTACTGTTCTGGAACAGTGTTATTACTAAATAAAGCGTAAGCACTGTTTTCTAATTGTGTCCTCCTTTGGAAGGCAGTTTGTCCAAAGCGACTTACAAATGAGGACTAAAGCAAGCGAGTCATCGTGAAGAGGCAAGACAACACAAGAAGTGCTCAAAATACAAAGCTCAGGCATTGCTTAGAGTAGCGTAAGCCAGACAAGGGAGGATTAAAGGAAAGATTTTTATTTATTATTTTATTTTTAATTAAGAGGTTGAAGGGGTCATCTGATGCCCATTTTCCTCAATGGTTGTGTAAAACAGCCTTTTACCTCCTCAAGAACAGCTCTGTTCACAGCGACCCGTATCGGTGCATGTCTCTTTAAATGCTAATGAGCAACTGCCCCCCCCCCCCCCCCCCCCTCTTACGTGAGGCCCCCCTCGGCGTAAAATATGCCGAAATATTCAAATACAGGAAATATGCTAATACGGGAAATATGCTAATACAGGAAATATGCTAATACAGGAAATATTCTAATACGGGAAATATGCTAATACAGGAAATATGCTAATACAGGAAATATTCTAATACGGGAAATATGCTAATACAGGAAATATGCTAATACGGGAAATATGCTAATACAGGAAATATGCTAATACGGGAAATATGCTAATACGGGAAATATGCTAATACAGGAAATATGCTAATACAGGGAATGTGCTAATACAGGAAATATGCTAATACAGGAAATATTCTAATACGGGAAATATGCTAATACAGGAAATATGCTAATACGGGAAATATGCTAATACGGGAAATATGCTAATACAGGAAATATGCTAATACAGGAAATATTCTAATACGGGAAATATGCTAATACAGGAAATATTCTAATACAGGAAATATGCTAATACAGGAAATATTCTAATACGGGAAATATGCTAATACAGGAAAATGCTAATACGGGAAATATTCTAATACGGGAAATATGCTAATACGGGAACTATTCTAATACGGGAAATATGCTAATACAGGAAATATTCTAATACGGGAAATATGCTAATACGGGAAATATTCTAATTCGGGAAATATGCTAATACGGGAAATATGCTAATGCAGGAAATATGCTAATACGGGACAGTCCGTCAGCAGTTGTGGGCGGCGCATGAGCAATATGACATCATATTGCTCAGAAAATCCAGACGGCTTGATTATTGAGTGTTTAGACTTTTTGAGGACAAAAAAAAATGAGTGTATGTATTTGTATCATTGTATGGCGGTTGTGTCCACACACTGCACACACACATTTATATGCAAAACACCAAATAAAGTGAATTTTGCATCCGATGACCCCTTTAAGTGGAGATCGTTCCACCAGCATGGAACCGTGAATGAGAGAGGATGTTCTGGAGAGTGATTTTGTATCGGTGTGACCTCTGACCTCAGTGTGTGTGTCGTGTGCCGCAGGGTGTCGGTGTACAGATGGCCGGCTGTTGCAGGACGGAGTGTGTGTGCGAGTGGACGAATGTCGCTGTGGGGTTCCAGTGGAGAACGGGACGCTAGAGATCCGGCCCGGAGACAACATCACCGTCAGCTGCAACACCTGGTCAGAGGACATCATCTATCATAGCTTCACCTCAGCCCTCAACCTCCTTATGAACATTTAGGAGAAAATGTAGTGTTCATCGGAGGGGTCCAAGACCAGGACTTTTGTCGCACTTCAACCACGAACACACAGAAAAACAATTTAATGGATTCGAGAAGTTTTGAGAAATTTCAAAAAGTAACAAATCTGGAATGCAAGGAATGCTTCAGTACACATAGAAAACCCTAAAAATGCTCAAAAGTCAAACTAAAAATGCTAAAACTTTACCAAAAAATTATTTTATAATGTTTACATGTGTATCTGAATGCACACTGAAGTGAACTGACTTTAGGACCCAGAGGAACAGCTCGTTTGCTCCATATAGAGCTATAAGCCCATCCAGAGTCATGAAATATCATCTTATATTATTTATTTTCCACATGAGGTCGGCAAAGACACACAATGTTAGATATTTAGAGCTGAATTAAAAGGTTTAGGCATGAAATTGTGAGTAATTTTGAATTTAAGTTGAAAGAATGTGAGGAATGTGCTAAAATTACTAATTTATTGATTTAAATCTAGTCATTTAAAGGTAAAAACAAAAAACAATCTCCAAACAAATGGCCTTAAGAAATTGAAAAAATATTATCAGAATGAAATAAAATAAGCTTTCTGGACGTAAAAAAAAAAAATAAAGTATAATTTTAGGGTTTCGCGTCATTTTTATCCGGAAGGGAAGGATGAGGACACTTATAACAAGTTCTTGCACAAATCCCAATCTCTCTCTCTGCAGTGTGTGTGTCAACGGCTCTCTGGCGTGTTCTGACCGGGTGTGTCCGGTCTACGGTCCGTGGGGATCGTGGAGTGTGTGTTCGGTCTCGTGTGGGACGGGGCAGAGGACACGCAGACGGACCTGCACACACACACCTGGAGGACCGGCTTGCACTGACACCCTTCAGAGGGAAATCTGCTCACGGGCGCCCTGTCCAGGTGAAGCTACTGTCACTAACACTACATGATTACTCACAAATACATGCTAAATTATGGATCTATACAGTGTTAAACTGTCACAAAACAGTCCCCCTGTAGTCAATAATTTTATCCCTTAAAACTCACCAAAATTACATATTTAAGCATTTTTTTCGCGTGGATAAAAATTCTTCATGTCTTAAAATATCTTGAATGTAACTCGACACCCTTGCCTCATTTAGTATGCGCGGTTCTATGAATATGCAAATGAGCCCCGCCTCCACTCACTCCCTCAGCTCAGAGATCCACTGGTTGACGATCACACGTTGATCTGATTGGTTACAAGGTCGTTTGTGACGTCAGAAACACCAGCGATTTCAAACCGTGTTTTTGAGACTGTCTTTGGTTCACTGCAGTTTTAAGGAGGAAATACTCAGCAATGCTGTCGACTTATGAACTTACACATGGTGTGTCTTAAAGCAGATTAAAAACACCACATACACACATAAACAACATTAAAAGCTGGATTCTCACCACAGGGGGACTTTAAATAAAATTATTATGTGTATTATTATATATAGTATATATATATAAACACACACACACATACTCGTGCTGTAAGCCGACTCTGTGGTGAGCGAGTGGTCATCTATGTAAGTGTGTGTGTGTGTGTGTGTGTTTTTTAATGTTTTTGAGATTGACGTGTATTATTCTGTGTGTGCTGTTAGCCGACTGTGTGTTGAGCGATTGGTCGTCCTGGAGCGACTGCAGCGCCTCCTGTGGCGGAGGAGTGTCACTGCGCAGGAAGACGGTCCTTCAGGAACCAGAACCAGGGGGTCCGACCTGCTCCGGGCCCCTCGAACAACACTCCGCGTGCAACACTAACAACTGCCTGCCTGGTACAGCTATACACACACACACACACACACACACACACACACACACACACACAATCACTCACTCACACACACACACACGCACGCACGCACGCACGCACACACACACACACACACACACACTCACGCACACTGTGAGGACCTGCTCCAGGCCCCTCGAACAACACACCGCGTGCAACACTAACAACTGCCTGCCTGGTATATGAAATACAGCTATACACACACTCACACACACGCACACACACTCACTCACTCACACACTCACTCACTCACTCACACACTCACTCACACACTCACTCTTACACTCACACACACACACTCACTCACTCTCTCACTCACACACACACACACACTCACAGACGCGCGCACACACTCTCTCACACACACACACACACACACACACACACACACACACACAGACGCACACACAGACAGACACACACACAGACACACACACTGTGAGGACCTCCATAGATGTAATGGTTCTTATACTGTACAAACTGCATATTCTGTCCCCTTACAGACTAACCCGACCACTAAACCTGCCCATCCCACACACACACCCACACACACCCACACACACACTAACCCGACCCCTAAACCGGCCCATCACACACACACGCACACACACACACTAACCCGACCCCTAAACCGGCCCATCACACACACACACCCACACACACACTAACCCGACCACTAAACCTGCCCATCCCACACACACACCCACACACACCCACACACACACTAACCCGACCCCTAAACCGGCCCATCACACACACACGCACACACACACACTAACCCGACCCCTAAACCGGCCCATCACACACACACACCCACACACACACTAACCCGACCCCTAAACCGGCCCATTACACACACACACACACACACACTAACCCAACCCCTAAACCGGCCCATCACACACACACACCCACACACACACACTAACCCGACCCCTAAACCGGCCCATCACACACACACACGCACACACACACACTAACCCGACCCCTAAACCGGCCCATCACACACACACACCCACACACACCCACACACACACTAACCCGACCCCTAAACCGGCCCATTACACACACACACACGCACACACACACACTAACCCAACCCCTAAACCGGCCCATCACACACACACACCCACACACACACACTAACCCGACCCCTAAACCGGCCCATCACACACACACACACGCACACACACACACTAACCCGACCCCTAAACCGGCCCATCACACACACACACCCACACACACACTAACCCGACCCCTAAACCGGCCCATCACACACACACACACGCACACACACACACTAACCCGACCCCTAAACCGGCCCATCACACACACACACCCACACACACACTAACCCGACCACTAAACCGGCCCATCCCACACACACACCCACACACACCCACACACACACTAACCCGACCCCTAAACCGGCCCATCACACACACACACACGCACACACACACACTAACCCGACCCCTAAACCGGCCCATCACACACACACACCCACACACACACTAACCCGACCCCTAAACCGGCCCATTACACACACACACCCACACACACCCACAAACACGCACACACACACACTAACCCGACCCCTAAACCGGCCCATTACACACACACACCCACACACACCCACACACACGCACACACACACACTAACCCAACCCCTAAACCGGCCCATCACACACACACACCCACACACACACACTAACCCGACCCCTAAACCGGCCCATCACACACACACACACGCACACACACACACTAACCCGACCCCTAAACCGGCCCATCACACACACACACCCACACACACACTAACCCGACCACTAAACCGGCCCATCACACACACACACCCACACACACCCACACACACACTAACCCGACCCCTAAACCGGCCCATCACACACACACACACGCACACACACACACTAACCCGACCCCTAAACCGGCCCATCACACACACACACCCACACACACACTAACCCGACCACTAAACCGGCCCATCCCACACACACACCCACACACACCCACACACACACTAACCCGACCCCTAAACCGGCCCATCACACACACACACACGCACACACACAAACTAACCCGACCCCTAAACCGGCCCATCACACACACACACCCACACACACACTAACCCGACCCCTAAACCGGCCCATTACACACACACACACGCACACACACACACTAACCCAACCCCTAAACCGGCCCATCACACACACACACCCACACACACACACTAACCCGACCACTAAACCGGCCCATCACACACACACACGCACACACACACACTAACCCGACCCCTAAACCGGCCCATCACACACACACACCCACACACACCCACACACACACTAACCCGACCCCTAAACCGGCCCATTACACACACACACACGCACACACACACACTAACCCGACCCCTAAACTGCCCATCACACTAAACTGCATTTTTACATTTAAAAAAAACAAAAACATTTTACTATGTTTATTAATTCATTTTGCTGAGCAAAAAGTCCTCACAGAGTAGGGAATCTCAAGTTTTACTATCCTTGTGGGGAGGTATAGCTAAACATGCCCACACACACACACACACACATGTAGTAGACGTCTGACAGCTGAGCAAACTCAAACACAATTAATGAAAGACAAACACGTGTACGGCACCTATAAAACCCTTCAAACACTCATATAATACGGCTGAAGCGTTCTGTGACACCAGTTTATAATGTCATAAAGCATGACAGCACACACTCATAACTCACACTGAGTGTTGCTTCGCCTGCATGAGTCTCATGAAAAAACATCTTGGAAAATCAAGAATATCACAAGAAAAAAATAAGAAAGTTTATTTAGCATAAAGACAATGAAGTTTACTTTTAGGATAATATTTACCTCACAAATTCATATTAATGTGATGCAAATAAAATCCCATGATTTCTCATAGAACATAGAACACACAAATTATTTATTTTTTTAAATTAACAATAAAAATTTGGGATAATTGTGCTTAATTGTCCTTAAAATAAAGACACAATGGAAAAAAGAAAAATCCTAAGCGACATAATTGTCTTTATATAAAATATTACTCTGACTATGTCTGTTGCATCTTTACAGGATGCTAGTATGCATTTCATAATATTTAATTTGTCATATTGAGGTGAAATATAGTCACAGTCTTTGACCATTTTCATACATGATAATCAATCTTCATGTCACATTTATGGCTTAATGTGTATATGCAGAATACTTTGCAGAAACACTCATTTTGTTTATCTATCTTTTAGCTGCATTACAGCTCCGAGTTGTTCTCTTGTGTGCAATTTTATGCTAATTTCAGTCGACGACGAGCATACACAAAATATTAAAAGAACATTGGCACTGATTTGCATTAAAGCAACTGGAGGAGAATCTGTAAGAGCTGAACGAGGCGGCGTGTGACGGCCGTGGTCATTAATTGTGTTTTTAGATGATAAGACAGGAGTTGATGGACTCGTTTAAAAGCGTGAGATAAGCCTTGGAGAGGAAAGAAGTGTGTCTTAAAACAGCTTGATTACTTCTGTTAATGAACTTACTCTGTTAAACCAGCAGCAGATTCTTCCCTCATGGGACCCAACAAATCATTTGCGTTTAGACTACTGTATTAAAGGCAGCAGTTAACCCTAAAATAACAATCTAATTATGTAAATTGCATGCTAATTGGGATGTTTTGGTTGGTGTGTGAAGAGGCATGTCTTGTGTGTGTCAGATTGTCCCGCTGGTCAGGTGTTCAGCCCATGTGCCGGGTCGTGTCCGTACAGCTGTGAGGATCTGTGGCCGGAGAACGAGTGTGTGTCGGTGTCCTGCAGTCCTGGGTGCCGTTGCCCGCCCGGAGACGTGAGTGACCCGCCCGTATACATCATGTGACTTTTCCAGGAGATCAGAGTCATGAATTTTTACCTCACGGAAGATAAAATTGGCAAAAGAAGTCTTGGGGATCTGAAAAAAAACATCTGTAGACCACCTAGCAACACCCTAGCGATGTCATCACAGCTTCCTAGAACTCCCTAGCAACCCCATAGCAATGTTTTAGCAGCTTTGAACACCCTAGCAACCATATAGCATTGTCCTGGCAGCTTGTTAGGGCACCCTAGCAACCCCATAGCAATGTTCTATCAGGTTCCTAGAACACCCTAGCAACTCCATAGCAACATTTTAGCAGCTTTTACCACCCAGTAGCCCCATGAAAACGTTCAAACAGCTTCCTAGAACACCCTAGCAACCCCACAAAAATTGTCCTTGCAGATTTCTAGAACCCCTCATACTGTAGCAATCCCATAGCAACATCCTTGCAGATTCTCAGAACACCCTAGCAAACCCATAGCAACATCCTTGCAGATTCTCAGAACACCCTAGCAACCCCATAGCAGCTCCCTAGACCCCCATAGCAACACCCTAGCAACCACCCACACCTCCCTAGCATCACAGTGGCAGCTTCCGCACAGACAAACACCGCCTGCTTTCTTCTGAAAATTGATAAGTCTAGTTGTGTTGTGCAGTAAAGCCGTCTGATTTAAGCAGCACATCACACTCACATCCGCTCCTGACGGCGGTGTGTTTCTGGGAGTGTTTAATTCCTCAGTAATTCCTCGGGTTTGGACACAGATGGCTGTCGGAGTCCCTCGAGCTCTGACTCATGTAATCCGTCTGCAGGTGATGCTCAACGGAAGCTGCGTTCCTCAGTCCCAGTGTCCTTGCTCCGTCCTCTCGCTCCTGTCGGCGTCTCCCAACGTCACCCTGGACCCCCAGGAGCCGGAGGTCCCCGCCGGAACCGTCCTCCCAAACCTGTGCAACTCATGGTACTCATCAAAGCGTATATATTATCCCTCTTCCTCTCGCAGGCTGTGTGTGTGTGTGTCGCATGTGTAAGTGGATCTCCGAGTGTTTGAGAAAGAGCAGCTGTGGTTTCTGGATTGAGCATCAATAACTCAGGAACTCACTGAGGCTTTTATAAGTGTGTCTCAGTGTCAAGAAGTGAAATTCACATCCTCTCTTTGGACACAGAATATCAAGATGTTTAGAAAGGTCACTCTGACATTGTTGAAGGAATCTGATGCCCTGACAAAATCACAGACAATTCAGACTTGAAGTAAATGCTCAGGTCATGTTTCATTAATTAAAAGACATGTATATGTGTATATGTGTTAACAGGGCCAAACATTAACACCAGTTTTGAGTAAAAATCAGTGTTTGCTCGCCAGTTTTTTTTTGTTGCAAAAACAGTAACTTATACAAGGTAAGAAATCAATAACACACACAGAAGATTGAAAAACAAAAACAAAACAAAATGGCCGGTAGATTTATTTCAGTAATTCAACTTAAAAGGTGAAACTAATATATTATTGTCATGAAGCTGCACATGGAACATGGACAGAGGTGATCCAAACGCAGGCTTTATTAAGAGGAGAATCCAGAGACCGGTACAGGGAAACATCCATCCAGATCAGCAATAATACAATGCAGGGATAAGGCAAACGGGAAGACCAGATACAGGCAGGGAGTCCAGGAACCGTGAAACTAGGAAACACTAAGGCCTTGTCCACGCGGACACGGGTATTTGTATAACCGGAGTTTTTCCTACAGCGTTTAAAAAAAAATGCTCGGTCTCCGTCTACATGAAAACGCAAAAACACGTTATCAAGCGCGGTCAAGAGCATGCCACGCCAGCAGGCGGCGATATAACCCTAACCGTAAAGCCACGTTGGCCAATCAGAAGCGCAAATCTGACGTCAAACACAGCGGATAACGGCGCACACTCTGACGTCGCAAGGCAAAACCTTGGTTTCACTGTCCTTACAGCTTATGAAAACCTTTTCACAATATTCTAGTTTTGACTTTGGGGTTTTCATAAGCTGTAAGCCATAATCATCAACATTATAACAAATAAAGGCTTGAAATATCTCACTTTGCATGTAATGAGTCTATATAATATATTAGTTTCACCTTTTAAAGGAGAACTCCGGTCAATTTTAACATTGAGCTCATTTTTTTGTACATTTGGAGTGCTGTCAGTACAGACAAAAACGACAAAAATCCACAGTATTTTTATACAGAAGTCCACAGTAGTCGATTGTCGAGTTCGCGCGCGCGATCATTGGTAAGTACCGTAATATAACTAACGATCGAGCGCGCGAACTCGACAATCGACTACTGTGGACTTCGAACGAAACCAGGAAGTAAATACAGGTATGTGAGCTGGCTGAATTAACATCATTTTTATTAATATCTTTCAGATCTACTGCAGTCAGATTGACCGTGGTCACTCTTAATAACACCACTCACATGGCTGTGCACTTGTAATGACACATTAAGGTTTAGAGCTTGCCCCATTGAAGTCAACAGGGTGCGAATTTTAAAAAGAGGATAACACTTTTTGTCGTTTTTGTCTGTACTGACAGCACTCCAAATGTACAAAAAAATTAGCTCAATGTTAAAATTGACCGGAGTTCTCCTTTAAGTTCAATTACTGAAATAAATGAACTTTTGCACGATATTAAAATTGTTCAAGTTTCAGCCGTATGAACGTGAACGACACTCGGGACGGTTGATGATCCAGCGCTGCATCGTCACGAAAGTTTATGCCTTGATAATTTATATTCAAGCGCAAGAAGACGCAAAACGGAGCTCGTTTTCGAACGCTAAACTGAGCTCTCCTTCAGGTCGTCTTGCACTTGAGCGGACACATTCACACAAAGTTACGTTAGTCTAAACATAGTCAGTTTTGTCTTAAGTGAACGTAAACAGTCGAGAAAGTAAATGCGTGTGTAGCAGAATATCGGATCCGTGCAGCTCTTAAAGTGACAGTAGCCTAATAAACGTGTATTAGGTAGGCTAGTAGTTTTAGCTGTGGTATCGAAGTTATTTCGATATTGTGAATTTTCACTTGTATCTGAAATGTTGGTGTCATTACTTCCTGGTTTCATGGCCGGTACATTTAAATATAACATTATAAATATTTCTGGCCAGTACTTTTTCTTCACCGGCCACTGGCAAGTCTGCTTCTTTTTTATTTCTGCTAAATCCAAAAAAAAAAAAAAGTGAAATATGATGGTCATGTTCTCGACAGGTTTCTTTCTGTCTAGGTCAGTTTTCTGAACATCAAGCATGAAAAGCCAAATAAGTAAAGTGTGTATTTTTAACCTCTGATTCGTCTTGTGTGTTTGATTACAGTGTTTGTGACGGTGGGCTCTTTATCTGCACTAACGAGTCATGTGACGGTGAGTCTTGTGATGACCTCATACACACATTATTTTTATATCTTTATATTCTTACTGTATACCAACTTTTGACTAAATCTTCAGAGGAATTTTAAAAGAGACATACGTTTCAACCACCTAGTAACACCATAGCAACCACCAAAAATACCTTAGAAATCGCCCTAGCAACCGCCTAGAAACGCCCTAGCAACCACCCAAAATACCCTAGCAACCAACCAGAACACCAAAGCATTTGTAAGTCGCTTTGGACAAAGGCGTCTGTTAAATGCCTGAATGTGAATGAAGTGTGTGTTTGTGTGTGTCAGTGGACTGTGAGTGGAGCGTCTGGTCCTCGTGGAGCTCTTGTTCCTCGTCCTGCGGTTCTGGACGTCAGTTCTCCAGCCGGACCGTACGCCGGCAGCACCAGTACAGAGGACAGGAGTGTGAGGGCCCGTCACACACACAGCGAGTCTGCAGGGGCCCCGAATGTGGTGAGAAACACACTGGGAATTCAGTGCAGAGTTAGTGGGGCGTTCAGACGGACACACTCTGGGCTCTTTACTAGCAACAGCTGTCAGGGCTTTATTATAATAATAATGTTATTTCTGTGTTTGTTTTTAATATTAATAATTTATTTATTTGGTTTAACAATAATATTAATTTATTTTTCTCTTATTCAGTTAAATGTTTTTTTTTTAAATTTTATTATTTTTTTAATTTATTTTAATTATTTTATGTCTGTTTGTTCTCCCATCCCTATTTTTGTCTTTGTAATGTATCATAATTATATATATATATATATATATATATATACACAAATTAATATAATAATGTATATATCTTATATATATATATATACATATTTATCATATATATTTATATATATATATATACAAATTAATATAATAATGTATATATCATATATATATATATATATACATATTTATCATATATATATACATATTTATCATATATATATATATATACACAAATTAATATAATTAATGTATATATCTTTATATATATATATATATATAAATATAAAGGATATATAAATTAATTAATTAATTTGTAATAATAACAATAATAATACAGATTTATTTGGATAACTATTACTACTACTAATACAATTATTATTTTATAATAATAATTTGTTTGTTTTAATAATAATAATCATTATTATTTGTTTGTTTTTATATAATAATAATTTATTTATTCATTATGTTTAAGTGTTGTGATGTAGTAACTGTTAATTGTTTTGTGAACTGAATGTTGAACATGGCTCTACCACTGCTCCACAGAGTGTCCTGAGGGCGAGCGCTGGCTCTGGAGTGTGTCCGGGTCCGAGCGAGTGTGTGAGAGGGGGTGTGTGGACCTCTACCGGCCGGAACCGCTCAACTGCACGGGCCCCGGGGCCTCGGAGGGGTGTGTGTGTGAGGAGGGCCGGTACCGGAGCCAGGAGGGCCACTGTGTGATTCCAGCGCTCTGTCCGTGTGAAGAAGAAGACGGGACGATTCGAGAGGTACACACCAGGGCTTCACACTCACACCGGTAGTTCTAGGATCTCGCCACCAGGGTGTTCCCCGAGAGCTGGCGGTTCCTCTAGGAACGTCCTCCTGGTGTCGTTCGCCGCGCCGAGAACGCCAGAGATCGCATTCTCCTGTTCATTAGTGTACGATCTGTCTATCAGTCCTGTCTAATACGATATTAGAGAACTGTCATGCACAGAAAGTAGACAGTGATGAAGAGTTATTAGCGTGTGTGTGTGTGTGTGTGTGTGATGTCCAGTGTTGCTGAGCAGAAATACATCATCATGTTTCTCTCGGTCTCCTCAAAGTTGTGCTGGAGTTTCTCCTCAGCGTAAAGATTTAGAGCTTCATCTATCTCTGTTTTACATGCGCGTAGAGTTCGTTCCTGGAGTAAATATAGTAGGGGTGGTTAATCTGTCTGATTTCCCGATTCGATTCGATTACGATTATTGAAGTCCCGATTCGATTACAGTCGATTTTCGATTATTAACGATTCTCGATTAGCGATTATTGATTTTCCATTTCACAACAGTAAACGAAAATACACTAGACCAACATATGATTATATTAGCAGCAACATTTTGGTATTAATTGCACTTTTTATTTGTTTGATATTCAATGAAAATGTAATGATGGTTACTGAGGACATGCAAACATGCTTGTTGTCTACTACTTAGGCAACCCATTATCTTTAAATTAAGTTATTTTTTAAAAGCAATTGTGTTGCATTATAATGCAAAGGCACCTGGTTCTATTAATTGACAGCGTTAAAATGCATTTTGTGATTTCCTTCAATTGAAAATCTTTGAAGCAAGTTTGGGGGATTTGAAGGGCACCCAATTCAGAGAATCACCCAGAAATTCAAAAGAACAGCATTTATCTGAAATAGAAAGCTTTTGTAACATTAAACAATACCGTTCAAAATTTTGGAGTCGGTAAGATTTTTTATTTAATTTTTTTGGGCGAAAGAAAAAAGAAATCAATACTTTTATTCATCAAGGATAAATTAAATTGATCAAAAGTTACAGTGAACACATTTATAATGTTACAAATCAATTATCTGAATCTTTTGTGTGTGTGTGACTATAAATACTTTGCTTTAAAAGTACAAAGTAATGACCCATAAAGAATTAACGTACAATATATTTTATTAACATTGCAAAGAACCAACAGGAAAATAAATGTGTGCCTAAACTAGGAGCATACTTGTAGTAAATTAATATTATAACGACTGGTACAGCCGAGTGTTTTTCCTCCTCTGGCTGGAAACGTGTCATATGGTTTCTCATATTTGTCGTGTTTCGGTCGTTAGTTTTATTATACAAAGCTTACAACTAGTGTGGCTCTTGTCCAGCTCCTTTCCCCCTTCAACTTCAGAAGCCAAAATATCTCCACACGTCAGCTTTTAACCTAACGCGGAGGGTGTTTAGCGCTCAGCCATCGCGTCTCTGTTATGTGCACGCCACAGACGGTCCGGCCACTGCACTTCCGCGCTTCAGAGTTCCGTCTTTCGCGTTCCGTCAATATTACGTTATTATAAATATATCAAAAAAAATTTTTTTTTTGGGGGGGGGGGGGGGGAAATCGATTTTTTGACATTTGTGAATCGATTCAGAATCGTCCACGTCCGCATCGCGATGCATCTAAGAATCGATTTTTTCCCCCACCCCTAAAATATAGGCTATAATCTGTGTGTTTACACGGCTTTTTAAAAATGTCTTGTGTTGTGTGTTGTTTTGTCTTGTGTGTTGTGCTGTGTTGTTGTTGTGTGTTGTTGTGTTGTACTGTGTGTTGTGTTTTGTGGTGCTGTGTTGTGTGTTGTGCTCTGTTGTTGTGTGTTGTTGTGCTGTGCTGTGTGTTTTGTTGTGCTGTGTTGTTGTGTTTTGTTGTGTTGTGCTGTTGTTGTGTGCTGTGTGTTGTGCTGTGTTGTTGTTGTGTTGTGCTGTGTGTTGTGTTGTGCTCTGTTGTTGTGTTGTGCTGTGTGTTGTGTTTTGTTGTGCTGTGTTGTTGTTGTGTGCTGTGTGTTGTGCTCTGTTGTTGTGCTGTGTTGTTGTTGTGTTGTGCTGTGTGTTGTGTTGTGCTGTGTTGTTGTGTTGTGCTGTGTGTTGTGTTGTGCTGTGTTGTTGTGTTGTGCTGTGTGTTGTTGTGTGCTGTGTGTTGTGCTGTGTGTTGTGCTGTGTTGTTGTTGTGTTGTGCTGTGTGTTGTGTTGTGTTGTTGTTGTGTTGTGCTGTGTGTTGTGTTGTGCTCTGTTGTTGTGTTGTGCTGTGTGTTGTGTTGTGCTCTGTTGTTGTGTTGTGCTGTGTGTTGTGTTGTGCTCTGTTGTTGTGTTGTGCTGTGTGTTGTGTTGTGCTCTGTTGTTGTGTTGTGCTGTGTGTTGTGTTGTGCTCTGTTGTTGTGTTGTGCTGTGTGTTGTGTTGTGCTCTGTTGTTGTGTTGTGTTGTGCTCTGTTGTTGTGTTGTGTGTTATGTTGTGTTGTGCTCTGTTGTGTGTTGTTCTGTGTTGCCGTGTTGTGTTGTGCTGTGTGTTGTGTTTTGTGGTGTTGTGTGTTCAGTGGATCTGTGTGTTTTTCACGGCTTTTTAAAAATGGCGGATGCTGGTGTTTCGCGTGCGTTCGGCCAATCAGCGAACACTACCATCACTGTAGTTCCTCTAGCGCTGGGTTAGAGCGACTCTGGAGGAGGAGTAAAGTAGCTCCTCTAAAAGCAGTTCCTGGAACTGAAATCGCTCCCAGTTCCTGCGGTGCGAACACGCCAAACTCCGGGAACTCCCGCCAATAGTTCTAGGAACGATGAAACGGATCGAAAGCCCTCAATCACTCGCTAACACTTCTGCCCTTTATCCTGTAATTGCTGCTTACTTTGTTTATTTGTCCTAAGGAACATCATTAATAACTCTGATGGATAATTGCTCAGGGCATTTCTAGAAAAAAGATAATTGCCATCATCAATAATGAATAAAAGCGCTGAAAGGCCTTATGAGGTTGTGTAATTGAACTACAGTGGTGCCCATTTAAAAGTTTCTTAAAGAAGAGTGATGTGTGGATGAGACTGATGATGTCACTTCCTGTGGCTGGCAAAGCGCCTTCACCACAAAACAGAAGGATTGCATACAAACACAGTAATATATGAACAGTAGATCTATATTTACCTGTACTTTAATTTATGTTCCTGGTCCATGATTCATTAGTGACCTTATTCTAAAGAAAAATTAATGAATTCATTACTTATTCTAAAGGAAAATGAATGACAATTTAAGAAACTAACAATACATTTTTATAATAAATTGTGCTAATAATTAGATACTTAAATGTATTTTTTGAAAGTCTCTTCTGCTCACCAATGCTGCATTTATTTGATTAAAAATACAGTTAAAAAAATTACATTTTAAAATAACTGTTTCTATTTGCATATAGTAAAGTGTATCAATGAATTTTCAGCATCATTACTCCAGTCTTCAGTGTCACATGATCCTTCAGAAATCACTCTAATATGAGGATCTGATGCTCAAGAAACATTTATGATTATTATCAGTGTTGAAAACAGTTCATATTTCTGTGGAAGCTGTGATACATTATATTTTTCAGGATTCTTTGATGAATATAAAGTTCAAAAGAACAGCATTTATTTAAAATATAATCTTTTATAACATTATAAATGTCTTTAATGTCACTTTTGATCAATTTAATGCATCCCTGATGAATAAAGGTATTAATTTTTTTGTTAAATCTTACCACAAATGTTTGAATGGTATTATTATTTCGACAAAAATGTTATGCAGCAAACATCATGTGACACTGAAGACTAGAGTAATGATGCTGAAAATTCAGCTTTGGTCACAGGAATAAATTACACTTTACTATATATTCACATAGAAAACTATGGAAGCTTGTTTCCGCCACAGAATGAAAAATAAAAAAGGTAATTGCGACTTTTTTTCTCACAATTGCAGGTTATAAAGTCAGAATTGATTGATATAAAGTCACATTTGCGTGATATAAAGTCAGAAATGCAGTTATAAAGTCAGAATTGCGAGATATAAAGTCACAATTGCGAAATATAAGGTCAGAATTGATTGATATAAAGTCGCAATTGCATGATATAAAGTCGCAATTGCATGATATAAAGTCAGAATTGATTGATATAAAGTCAGAAATGCAGTTATAAAGTCAGAATTGCGAAATATAAAGTCAGAATTGATTGATATAAAGTCGCAATTGCATGATATAAAGTCAGAATTGATTGATATAAAGTCAGAAATGCAGTTATAAAGTCAGAATTGCGAGATATAAAGTCAGAATTGCGTGATATAAAGTCAGAATTGCGAGATATAAAGTCAGAATTGATTGATATAAAGTCGCAATTGCGTGATATAAAGTCAGAATTGCAGTTATAAAGTCAGAATTGCGAGATATAAAGTCACAATTGCGTGATATAAAGTCGCAATTGCGACATATAAAGTCAGAATTGATTGATATAAAGTCGCAATTGCGTGATATAAAGTCAGAATTGCGAGATATAAAGTCAGAATTGATTAATATAAAGTCGCAATTGCATGATATAAAGTCAGAATTGCGAGATATAAAGTCAGAATTGATTGATATAAAGTCGCAATTGCGTGATATAAAGTCAGAATTGCGTGATATAAAGTCAGAATTGCGAAATATAAAGTCGCAATTGCATGATATAAAGTCAGAATTGCAGTTATAAAGTCAGAATTGCGAGATATAAAGTCGCAATTGCATGATATAAAGTCAGAAATGCAGTTATAAAGTCAGAATTGCGAGATATAAAGTCACAATTGCGTGATATAAAGTCGCAATTGCGAGATATAAAGTCGCAATTGCGAGATATAAAGTCAGAATTGCGTGATATAAAGTCAGAATTGATTGATATAAAGTCAGAATTGCGTGATATAAAGTCGCAATTGCGTGATATAAAGTCAGAATTGCGTGATATAAAGTCAGAATTGCAAGATATAAAGTCAGAATTGTGTGATATAAAGTCAGAATTGCGTGATATAAAGTCAGAATTGCGAGATATAAAGTCAGAATTGTGAGATATAAAGTCAGAATTGCGTGATATAAAGTCGCAATTGCGTGTTATAAAGTCAGAATTGAGATATAAAGTCGCAATTGCATGATATAAAGTCAGAATTGCGAGATATAAAGTCAGAATTGATTGATATAAAGTCGCAATTGCGTGATATAAAGTCAGAATTGCGAAATATAAAGTCGCAATTGCATGATATAAAGTCAGAATTGATTGATATAAAGTCAGAAATGCAGTTATAAAGTCAGAATTGCGTGATATAAAGTCAGAATTGCAAGATATAAAGTCAGAATTGCGTGATATAAAGTCAGAATTGCGTGATATAAAGTCAGAATTGCGAGATATAAAGTCAGAATTGCGTGATATAAAGTCGCAATTGCGTGTTATAAAGTCAGAATTGAGATATAAAGTCGCAATTGCGTGTTATAAAGTCAGAATTGCGAGATATAAAGTCAGAATTGCGTGATATAAAGTCAGAATTGCGTGATATAAAGTCAGAATTGCGTGATATAAAGTCAGAATTGCGAGATATAAATTCAGAATTGAGAGATATAAAGTCAGAATTGCGAGATATAAAGTCGCAATTGCGTGTTATAAAGTCAGAATTGCGTGATATAAAGTCGCAATTGCGTGTTATAAAGTCAGAATTGCGAGATATAAAGTCGCAATTGCGTGTTATAAAGTCAGAATTGCGTGATATAAAGTCGCAATTGCGTGTTATAAAGTCAGAATTGCGAGATATAAAGTCAGAATTCCGTGTTATAAAGTCAGAATTGCGAGATATATAGTCAGAATTGCGTGATATAAAGTCAGAATTGATTGATATAAAGTCAGAATTGCGTGATATAAAGTCGCAATTGCGTGATATAAAGTCAGAATTACGAGATATAAAGTCAGAATTGATTGATATAAAGTCAGAATTGCGATATATAAAGTCAGAATTGCGAGATATAAAGTCAGAATTGATTGATATAAAGTCAGAATTGCGTGATATAAAGTCAGAATTGCGAGATATAAAGTCAGAATTGATTGATATAAAGTCGAAATTGCGTGTTGTAAAGTCATAATTGTGAGATATAAAGTAAGAATTGCGTGATATAAAATCACAATTGCGTGATATAAAGTCAGAATTGTGAGATATAAACTATTCTAAATCTAAAGGGGGAAAAGAATCAGGTTTTTTTCGTTAGAATTGGCCTGATAACTCACAATTGCGAGTTTATATCTCACAATTCTGAGAAAGAATTTCGAGATATAAACTCGCAATTATGTGTTATAAAGTCAGAATTGCGAGATGTAAACTCGCAATTGTGAGAAAAAAAGTCAGATTTGTGAGATAGTCTCAATTCTGTCATTTTTTCTCGCAATTGCGACTATTTCTCACAATTCTGACTTCATATCTCGCAATTGTGAGATAAAAAGTCGCAATTATTTTTTTCTTTTTTTTATTCAGTGGCGGAAACAAGCTTCCATAGAAGACAGCTGATTTAAATACTAATAATATACCAAATAAATGCAGCCTTGGTGAGCAGAAGAGACTCTTCAAAAACTTAAATTGTAAGGTTTCCAAACTTTTGACAGGGACTGTATATATACAGTATATCAGGATCTAGTTTTTGTAGTGAAGTGTCTGTCCATCACCATGAATGTAAATCTAAATTC
This sequence comes from Rhinichthys klamathensis goyatoka, assembly GCF_029890125.1. Taxonomy (NCBI): domain Eukaryota; kingdom Metazoa; phylum Chordata; class Actinopteri; order Cypriniformes; family Leuciscidae; genus Rhinichthys; species Rhinichthys klamathensis. Next base: position 4,408 of record NW_026606911.1, on the reverse strand, counting down.
TCCATTGTGTGTTGTGTGTCACAGCCGGGGTTCGAGTGGGTTGACGGCTGTCAGTCATGTCGCTGTATCAATGGCCAGAAACACTGTCAATCAAACTGTCCTCCACTGCATTGCTCTGAGGTAAGACATCTGCCATTGGCCTTCACTCCACACATATGAACTCATTTCTTCTGACAATTCGACGTTTCGTATATATTCCTGGTTCCGTCTTAAATCTGCTCATGCATTCTCAGTTTGGTTTTACACGTGTGTGTGTGTGTGTGTGTGTGTCGGCCAGTGAAGCAGTGAATAGCCTTGCATCAGAAATGAGCCCAGTTAGACATGCTGGAAATAGACTGACCCGTTGTCCCGGCAACCGCTCCGGTCCGAGATCGAGTCCCAGATGGTTCTGGAGTGACGGCCAGGACGTCTCCGAACCTCAGCATCCCTAAACCCGGCCCGGCATCTCATCTGGGCTCCTGCCGAGATCTGCTTAGAGAAACACTAAAAATACTGCCTTCAGTTTCTACACCATTTGTTTCTTCTTCATCTAGTCCAAAATTAAATTACCCAATTTGCATTTTTGCTGCCGGCTCGAGTAAATGTCACTCCTCACTGTGGGATTGTTCCTGTTAACTCCAAACTACAATTATAATCATGGACGAAAATAAACACTCACTTTCATAGTGTTTGATTTCTGCACCAAACTGAATATAAAAACAGTTTTTCAAAGAGTCAAACAGTCAGACATTTGTGGGAAACCTGTGGAAACTCTTACAGTGCACATTTATATACACTAAAAAGTTATAGGAGCTGCAAAAAACAATCCTGAATGCAATGCATAATATAAAAAAAAAAATCATAAATAAATATTATTAAATAAAATGTTATCTGTCACTTGGCGATGTGGCTGATAATAACAAATAACTAACACTTTTCAATAAGGTTTCATGAACTAACAACGAACAATACTTTTTTTAAAGCATTTATTGATATAATCTCAGAATTTACTAATACATTATTAAAATCAACCGTTGATATTATTATTAAGATTTAACAAAAAAGATTAATACATATACCAAACTGAATTGCAAAAATATAACAAGTTTTCGAACCGATTCAAACTTAAACTGCGTTTGAATAAAGTGCGACAGTCGGGTTGTGGAAGTAAAAACTCATTAATTTTCTCCATTGAAAAATTGATTTTTAACGATAACTTATAAACCTTTATAAGTTGAGAACAAGTCAATCAGACTCAGATACAAATCTGAACTCTCTTGGTCTCACATTAAACGCAAACAAGGTTTTCAGCGGCTCATGAACGGTTTGAAGCCATTAACAGTGGATCAACACTGACTCTTCTAAGGCTATTCTGTGCTTCGTTACTTTATCTACAGTATTTGTGCAAGTCTTGCTCATTTCCTGACCAGTCATTTGGGATTTAAATGGTTAAGACAATTAATTTAGCCATTTTTGGTATGGATGCACCGATATGAAAATTTTGTTCAATACCGATAACCGATAATTCTATATATTTGAAAGCCGATAACAGATATATCTAAATCCAAGTTTTTTTAAAAGCCTGATTACAAAAACAAGTCTCAGCATTGAAAACCGTGTCCCAAGCACACAATTATAATGTTCTTATTATAATTTCATGTAGCCGATATTACAGATTTGCGCTGCACATGTCGCACTGCACTGTATTTTCCTTTTTTCAAGTGATTCCAATCATATTTAAGCAATTTAAAACCATCATGTTGAACAGTGCGCATCTGAAGGCACTATTTATCGGCTTTAATATATCGGACAAATTTTCTTATCGGGCCGATAACGATAACATTAAAAATGAACATATATTGGCCGATACCGATACGGTGGCCGATATATTGCGCATGCCTAATTTTGGACTTGGCCTGTTCTTATTTGCCCAGGAGTGTATATATGTAAATAACAAGACAAACAAAATATTCATTTTATTACCTGTTTTACTCCATGATCTTTGGCTGTAAATGTGTACGAGCACCTCTGGGAGTCGGTCAGCATTCGTCCGAGTCACGTCACGTCTCCTTCATTTATACAGTGCTTTTAACAATCTAGATGTTTCTCAGCAGCTTTACAGTGATAACAGGAGATTACAGTAACAGAGATTTGGCTTTACAGCAGCTCTAGAATAAAGTTATTGTCCAGCTAAAGTTAGTTTTGATTGATTCACTTCCGTGCGCGAGCTATTCTGAGGCACTGGCACCACCGATGTCCTTCATCATTTCTCTCTCTGTTTTCCAGGGTGAAGTGAAGGTGCTGGAAGCGGAGGACTGTTGCCCTGTGTGCCGGAGACAGTATCCAGGTAAGAGTCGCGAAACACACCACTAATAGGGGAGAGTGAGCTGATATTTGTCAGCAGTTCTCGCAGCCCATGTGCCACACACTATTGATGTAGTACACATCATTAAGCAGACTGAGCTTTTGCTCTGGCACTCCGAGTTTGAGTCAAACTACAGCCGAGAAACTGCATTCAAGAGACGCTGGAAACTCGTCTCAGTGGAAAGGAGGATTCGTGCGATATAAAAATGCTGACTTGTGAAAACTCTCAAAGTTTCGGGAGTTAAATGCAGGAGAGAATCTTCTAAATCAGCGGGAGAGCTGTAGAAAACAACACTGATGCAAATAATAAACTACTACTAACCATATAACCATAGTTGGTCAGAAGGGCAAACTTTAGCATATATGCAGGAATCTGTTACTTGGTGATGTATCTGATAATAACAAACTATTAATAAGGTTTCATTTGTTCACATTAGTAAACATGCTAACTAACATGCAATAACTAACACGATTAACGTGCAATAACTAACATACTTTACATGCAATAACTAACATGCTTTACATGCAATAACTAACATGCTTTACATGCAATAACTAACATACTTTACATGCAATAACTAACATACTTTACATGCTTTACATGCAATAACTAACATACTTTACATGCAATAACTAACACGCTTTACATGCAATAACTAACATGCTTTACATGCAATAACTAACATACTTTACATGCAATAACTAACACGCTTTACATGCAATAACTAACATGCTTTACATGCAATAACTAACATACTTTACATGCAATAACTAACATACTTTACATGCTTTACATGCAATAACTAACATACTTTACATGCAATAACTAACATACTTTACATGCAATAACTAACATACTTTACATGCAATAACTAACATGCTTTACATGCAATAACTAACATACTTTCCATGCAATAACTAACATACTTTACATGCAATAACTAACACGCTTTACATGCAATAACTAACATGCTTTACATGCAATAACTAACATACTTTACATGCAATAGTTTAGTTTATTGAAGTTGCATCTTATATCATATTTACATACAATGCAAGAGCAAAAATCTTAGGTCTCCCCCTACATGAAATAACTAACACGCTTTACATGCAAAAACTAACATACTTTACATGCAATAACTAACATACTTTACATGCTTTACATGCAATAACTAACATACTTTACATGCTTTACATGCAATAACTAACATACTTTACATGCAATAACTAACATACTTTACATACTTTACATGAAATAACTAACACGCTTTACATGCAATAACTAACATACTTTACATGCAATAACTAACATACTTTACATGCTTTACATGCAATAACTAACATACTTTACATGCAATAACTAACATACTTTACATACTTTACATGAAATAACTAACACGCTTTACATGCAATAACTAACACGCTTTACATGCAATAACTAACATACTTTACATGCAATAACTAACATACTTTACATGCTTTACATGCAATAACTAACATACTTTACATGCAATAACTAACATACTTTACATGCAATAACTAACATGCTTTACATGCAATAACTAACATACTTTACATGCAATAACTAACATACTTTACATGCAATAACTAACATGCTTTACATGCAATAACTAACATGCTTTACATGCAATAACTAACATGCTTTACATGCAATAACTAACATACTTTACATGCAATAACTAACATAGCTTTACATGCAATAACTAACATACTTTACATGCAATAACTAACATGCTTAATATGCAATAACTAACATGCTTTACATGCAATAACTAACATGCTTTACATGCAATAACTAACATGCTTTACATGCAATAACTAACATGCTTTACATGCAATAACTAACATGCTTTACATGCAATAACTAACATGCTTTACATGCAATAACTAACATGCTTTACATGCAATAACTAACATGCTTTACATGCAATAACTAACATGCTTTACATGCAACTAACATGCTTTACATGCAATAACTAACATGCTTTACATGCAATAACTAACATGCTTTACATGCAATAACTAACACTGCTTTACATGCAAT